>NC_142769.1:29959268-29966768 GCF_988280905.1 Pimephales promelas | reverse complement strand
TCTTCAAAACATGGACTCGCCAGAGAGAATATATTCATATTTTATGGGCATCAGGGTTTTAGATTAATGTTCTTATAGAGCACAGGGTTTTTATAGAACGATTTAGATTTTATAAGTTGTACATTTTATAAAAATATGAAAACTTTCTTCTCTAAAATCAAGAAAAAGCTTAAATTAAACATCAGACTAGGCTCTGAAGACTGAAGGCTCTGTAAACCATAGACTTGTGTTAGGCCTTGTTTAAGCAAGAAATGACTTTTTCATGATATGGCTGACAGAGTGATTGGCTTCACTGTGATTTGAGTGAATTCGCTCTCATCTTTCATCACTTCCTCCCTATATAGCAGTTCATACTTCATGATGTCTGTCCTGATGTTGATTGTAGGACACCACCGCACCATCCCTCTTCGTGACTCCAAATGAAATCCCAATGTCTCCAGACTGCTTAAGCAGTAGACTTCATGGGAAATGAGAGAGATTAGTGGGAGAAAAGGGGACAGAGTGACGGCCCACAAATCAATAGCTGCTTCACAGATGAGCAGAATTTATACCTCTGTAAATAGAGCTGAGTCAGTCTAGCGGACAGTAATCAGATTTAGACTTATGTGCTGCTGAAGAAGCCGCCGAGGAGCACAGTAAACATACTCAGAAGGAGCCAGGGCAAATGTTTGGTGTTGAGGATGAATGCAAGACAGGACAGTTTTTGTACGAGAAATTGCCCAAGGCAAGAATGTCAAAATGTGCATGATTTAGGTCCCAGAACTATAAGATGCAAGACTTTATGTTTTGCTGTTTTCACGCTTCTCTTATTTACTGAGATTTGCTCCTTTGCTAGATCATTATGCGGGAGAGATGTAGGGGAGACGGGGCACAAGGGATGTTTTTACCTTTGGGCTGCTTTTATCCAGGGTACAGTAACTGTGGGCAGAGATATAATCAAGAGTCCCCCTAAACTACACCAACAGCTATGATTTTGTGCAGTGTAAACACCTTAAACACTATTCTGTTGCCAACCAAGACATGCAAACAATCTGGGCAATACCCAAGGTGTAAAGCTCTGTATATGTTCCATCATATAACTTGGTCAAATCCATGATCTTCTTCCTGCAGTCTGTTGAGGATGCAGGTTAGCTTTCTGTTTATACTGTGTGATCTACAGGGCAACATGAACCAGCTGAGCCATAAGACAGCGAACACTCCATCAGAATAAATGCCAGTGGGTCCTTGTCTCCCCTCGCAGTTAAATGTCATTCTTTTACGTTCTCCTCCTCTCGCTCACCTCTGTTCATTCTCCTCATTCTCCCTCTTCTTCTGCCTCTCCTCCCATTTCTGACAGTTGCTCAAAGCTGTGTGATTATTATGCCACTAAAATCAATGACATTCAGGAGAACCTGTCCTGTAGGAAAGGTCACACACACACACACACACACACACACACACTTTCTCTGTTCCTCATATATATATATATATATAAAGGGTGAGAGGATTCTAACAGAAATCACACGACATATGACCAAACACAAAACATGTACTGTATAAACACGTATAACTATCACATAGTTTAAAAGGGAACTAAAATCATGTCAATGTGCACAGCAAATTGCTTTCCAGATGTAAACGACTGAATGAAGGTCTGCAGGTCAGAACTGCTTTGAAGAAAAGGGTCTATTAGTGGAAGAATGCAAAACCTCAGCTGAGGGAATCAATATGTGGCCTCTTAAGAATACTACTGAGTCTAAATGAACAGAAGCATTTAAAAGTCGTCTATCAAGAGAGTGACCACATGAAGAGTATGCTTTAATCATTTCATCTCTAAAGAGCTGGCTGCAGTCCAGAAGATTCACTGTTTTTCACCAGGTTTGGACAAAATTCAAAACTGAATCTTGGCTTTAATTCATTCATGTGCTGGAATCTCAGACAGGAAAAGGAACATAACGAATTGCAATTCAAGGTGATGCATTCTGGTAAGCGTTTTTCCACTCTGTGCAGGTAATTTACATTATGAAATATTCACTAAGTCAAATTAAGTGGCTATATAAATCTGTCTTTCTATCTACTGTAGGGTATCTGGACATTGGGACTCCACAGTTCAAAAGCTTTTAACCTTTGACTTCCACGCTAGTGTAAGATTGGAAGAACTGAAGAGATTAACCTCACCACAGGTCTATGAATATTATGCCTATTTTCCATGCAGAAGGTCAAAATAAATCCCAAGTCATGCACAAAACACAAAGGCAACAGAATCCTGAGCGAATTCACAAAACTGTTGCAGAAAAACTTTTACATTATTAGAGATGTAAACTATTTAGACACTCTTATCCAGCTAGAAATGTTAATGGAGACTATGAATGGTTGAGCAATAACAAGAAAACTCATCTTTCACAGCACTGTGCATCTGGAATTGCTATCATTGATCAAGGCACACCTAGACAGTTTCTTTATGAGGCAATTCCTCACCAGCTTAAGAGACAAAAAAATAAATAAATAAAATGCATTAAAAAAACAGAGGATGTTTAGGACTTCAATTACTAATAAATATTCTGTGCATGTAGAGTCTGTTGTTTCTCTGTGGACTTCTTAGAGTGGTAATATGTTGATTTAAGAAACACATTAAATGCAAAACCTAGCAATTATCTAAATAATTCAGACCAGCTCTGTATTAATGAATTTTGTACATGCAAGTTAGGGGATTTTGAGATTTCCAAGAGCATCAGAGGACGAACTCTGTGGGGGACCGGCAGTAAGTGTTTGCTATACAGTTTTGTGTGCGTGTCCATGGTCAGTTTCACACAGGCATTAAGGGTTTATTAGTTCAGTTCATTCTAATGTTGATTCTGAGTGACACATCAAACAAGCTTGTGATTAGATCAGAGAGCTGCCGTACCATGTGGTGTTTGTTCTGATTATGCCAAGAGATTCAAGAAAGGAAAAAAAAAGAACTACAGTACAGTGTTGTCAAGTCAAGTCACCTTCATTTTTATAGCGCTTTTAACAATAAAGATTGTTTCAAAGCAGCTTAGTTTACAGTGATAATAGGAAATTAAAGTAACAGAGATTGTTTTGGCTTTACAGCAGAACTAGAATAAAGGTATTGTCTAGCTAAAGTTAGTTTTGATTGATTCACTTCCGTCGCAACAATCATTAGTTATTAACTTAGAGGCTAACAGAAAACCCTTGCGATTCAGCCGCTCATTTACAAAAAACAGCGCTTGGTATCTCGAGAACGCAAACCATGAAATAGTTTCCAAGGTACAAGCCTTGAAAATTTAATAATACAGAATTTTTTTATTGCTTCCGCATAGCCACATGAACCGGAATTTCGCCAGAAATTTCATCGGAACTGCATGATCGTCGTGTCCAGACGCAGGGCCTTCAGCAGATCCAGATACGGCCTGGATCCGGCAGACTGCAGGATAAACAGAGAGACTAATATTAGCGTTAGACGCCATCCTTCTTATGATGTAACAAGTACATCAGGATTTATGGGAAGTTTTCCCGGTTCCGGCTGACCTAATCTATGCAGCCTAACATTGAATTATAAAAGTCTATAATGGGTTATGTGTATGCTAGGTCAAAGAGATGTGTTTTTAGTCTAGATTTGAACTGACAGAGTGTGTCTGCTTCCCGGACGATGTTAGGAAGACTATTCCAAAGTTTTGGTGCTAAATAGGAAAAAGATCCACCGCCAGCAGTAGAATTTGATATATTCTAGGTATTGAGATTGCAATAGACGTGACGGACTATAATGAGTTTAGAGCTCGCTCAAGTACTGGGGAGCTAAACCATTTAGTGCTTTGGAAGTAATCATCAATATTTTAAATTTATACGATGTTTAATAGGGAGCCAATGCAGTGTTGACAGAACCAGGCTATTATGGTCATATAGCCATAATAGCCTGCCAAGGTAGCAAGGTAATATTGTTAAGGAGGTGCAGACAACAGGACCCAACAGCAGATCAATTGAATAGGATTTATTGTACAAAAGGTTGAAGGATAACAATAAAAAACATAAAATAATTGATAGCTGAGCCACCAAGAGGGCGAGACAGAGGCAAAATCCAATGGACAGGCTGGGTTCAAAACCAGTAGCGGACCAACAGTTTCAAGGAAGAAGTCAAGGCAATAGCCAAGGACGAAAGCAGGGGGTAAAAAAACGGCTGAGCAAGCTGAGTCGAGATAGGGAACAGGAACTAGGCAAATAAAAAAACAAAACAGGATAAAATAATCAGGCAAGGCTTTAAAGGTTTAGAAGCAACCAAAACAAGACTTTCAGACAAGGGGAGAGTGGTGATACGGACGGAAAACAAAACACACCGACAGAGAGCCAAAGAAAGAGAGAAGCATAAATAGTGCAGAAAATCAGTGCAGAAAATGGGAAATGTGCGAGTAATGAGAATGAGAGCACTGATTAGGATGGGATTCAGCTGTGATGGTAGAGTCAGGCGAACTGACAATCAAGACACGGCAGAAAGGCTGAAGATACAACCACAGTCCTGACAACTATGGTATGGTCTAAATCCTGACTGAAAATCCTAGAAGATACCATTTCTTTCTAAAAAGGAACATAGTTCCTAGCATAGGATACAAATTTTTCTGATATCTTTGACAGAAAAGGTAGATTCAAGATTGGCCTGTAGGATCAAGTTGTGTTTTTTTAACTTAAACGTTTTTGATACATATCCTAACAACAAAGATGAATAAATGATATTGAGAAGACGATCTATGACCTCTGGAATCCACAGACAGGAAAGGTGTCAAAACATAGATTGGTGAAATTCATTAGGAAGGGCAGTTCTGAACAGCAGACACAAACCGATGGAGATTACTTAGAAATCCAAGGCTACAGAGACGGATAGTGAGAATAGTGGCGATGCCCCACAAAATAAGCAAACCACAGAGAATCAGGTCCTAGATGGAAACATGGAGAGTATTGATACAGACAATACAGAGGTGTCAGAACATGATGGAATCACGGACACAGAAGACAACAAAAACAGCACAGGTCCAACAGTCATGGCTAGCCAAAAATATTACCACTTGAAAAGAGAAAAGAGTGCCCCAAAGTATTTACAAGATCACCTGACATACTCCAAAGATGATGTAACCAATGTGAGTGTTGATTATTGTTACAGGGCAATGTGTGGAGTCCCCCAAACCTATAAATAGGCCCTTATGTCACTGAGGCTCCCAGGTGGGAACATGCTATGAAGGAAGAGATGGACTCACTTAAAGAAAATGACACATTTGACTTGCCAACTCTACAAGAGGGTAGAAAGGCAGTAAGGGGAAGATGGGTATAAGCCCTTAAAGAAAATACAGAAACAGGAAAAATCTTCAAGGCTAGGTATGTTGCAAAGGGATTCACCAAAACTGAAGACATAGACTACCATGCAACATGACATCATGACTTTTGCGTAAACATACATGCCACATTCAAGTCAAGTGGCGTGTTATCTATACTCATTTTGAGCTATCCACGTGTATGCGTGTATGTCTACGTCGTTAAATATCCGAGTGATTCTGCGTGTATGTACAAGCCATAAATGTCTGAGCAAAACGAAGCAAAATGTAGATCTACATCTGAGGAGCGATATTTTTTTTTCGGTAGGGGAAGACTCATGAACGGTATTAACCCTAGTGACGGGTATAGGTTTAGGATGGGGTTGGGGTAGGTCATATATTTACATATACAGTAATGTAACGTTAAGTCAACGGCATTCATAAACACGCTGCAAAACGATTATGCGTGTTGATAGCACGCCAAAAATGGAAATACGAATTGGCGTGTCATACATACGGCATTTCATGAGATCAGTCAATGCAGATAGCTGTTCAGAACAACTTCTTAGTTCATCAGATGGACGTCAAAACAGCATATTTACATGCTCCAATAGAGGAAGACATATACTTAGAACAACCAGAGGGTTTTGAAGTGACATCTGACATTGGAGACAAGTTAGTATGCAAGTTGAAGAAATCTCTGTATGGTCTACAACAGTCTGGAAGAAACTGGTACGAACTTTTAAATGATCATTTGGAACAAAACAACTTTGAGAGAAATCAGTCTGATCACTGTGTGTATAGAAAGCAGATTGAAAATAACAGAATCATAGTGATCATCTGGGTAGATGATTTGATAATTGCAGCAAGCAGTGAGGATCAGCTCAACAGTTTAAAATAAATAATCAAGTCCAAATTTAACATGAAGGATCTAGGAAAAATATCTTATTTTATGGGGATTCAGTATGAGCAAATAGAGGGAGAAGAGTCAGAAAAGGTATCTCAAAACGCTTGAAAGGTTTGGAATGTCAAACCAAATTAAATGTAAACCAAAAGCTACCCCAAGTGAGTTAAAAGTGGAGTGTGACAGGATTGAGGAAGAAAACAACAACAAGATTGAGAACCCCAAAGAATACTGTGAACTTGTTGGAAGCATGGTCTATGCAATGACCTGTACCAGACCAGACATTATAGTCAGTAAAATGTCACAAACCCTTGCAAAGCCGAAAACACATAACTTAGTAGCTGCTATACATGTCCTGAGATTGGTACAGCTGACTACGAGCTGTGTTTCAAGAAAACAGACGATGTAGGGTGATAATCAGGGTGCCAGAGTAGAAATCCAGTGAATAGATCTAGATCCGGAACGGAAGACCAGTGTTTTTCCTGCGACTACAGCGTCTCACGGCCACCCATTTGCCCTGCTGCACAAGCTCTACAGCCGGAACCAAACAATATACAGAGTTCACTAAGCTAGACGCATTCAAAGCAGTATCTAAAGCCCTTGCACTCTTACTATCCTCATTTAAAGTTTGGATGTATGGCTCTAGTTCTGAAATCATCTCTGTCAACGTGACTGTCTCCCTGTATTTATCAATCCTTCAGTGCTGACAGAGAATGCTATACTATATACACGTGACACAAAGTGCAAGTGACAATAACAGGAGAAGACATTACTCACCGTGTTTGTTGACTGATTCTACTTACCTTGGTCGCATGATAGACTCGTAAAAAGAGCGAGTACAGGCTAGCCAGATACTAACGTGTTGTGCTATAATGAGATAATTTAGATATAAGCTACCAATGTCAGATTAATGTAATAGGCAATATTAGACAATATCTAATATATGTTGATGAATAAGTTAAATTTAGCAAATAAGAACAGCAAGGAATAATAGTAAATAGAGATTCAAACAAAATACTACAGAGCTTACAGACGCAGTCCAGCAGCAAGGCGGACAGGAGCAATTGAAAAATTACTAATTAACCTTATCAGTCTTTCAATCCATAATCAATATTCAGTTCCATCCATAGTAGAAGAGGCACCAGAGAGAGGAAGAGAAATATGCTTCTCTGGTATAAGAAAAAAAGTCTCTGATATTATCGCCCCAGCTCAGAGCTCTAAGTGATTGTGTCAGCACTGACAGTGTCTGTCTGCACCTACCATCAACACACATCACTGCTGCCTCTCTTCTCAGCAGATTAATCCCTCCACAGACTT
>NC_142769.1:28114268-28116768 GCF_988280905.1 Pimephales promelas | reverse complement strand
TTTCCCTGCCTGTAAAAACAAAGAAAAGTAGTGCGAAGAGATCAAGACTGCATTTCATTTTAAGATATGACAGAAACAAATACAAACATGAAATACCAACATCATCTTTTATATACAGCTTCCTATAAAGCTCAAAACCATCTCACTGGTCTATAAAGCCCCGCTCCTCATAAATGTGCATTAAACCTCAAATATGTTCTCATTTGCTGGGACTTTGTGGCATCACACAGTATCTTTGCTCTCAGTTCAAACTGACAAAAAACTTGTCCCTGGACATATTTGGTTACGTGTTACATTGACAGCTGAACTGCTCAATGCCCGAGTAATAATTAGAAGCGGAAAAAAAACAACAAAAAGTTGTGAACTAGATAAACAAGTAGGAAAAGTGATAAAAAAAAAGAGTTTCATTTCTTGTGCTAAAGTTTGGGTACTGCTATTGCCCCTCTATATTTTAAATATTTATGAGTCTATTCATAATTTAGAGATGAGATTGATAATTTATGCTGTGTTGTTTACTGTCTGATAATGTGTTTGTGCCTATCACAGAGAAAAACAGAACAAAGCACACAGCATGCCATGAGGTTAAGGGTATATAACAGTTAAGAGGTATATGGATAAGAGGTATATACTCTCAGTTTATATTCTTTGTAAGTGACAGTCTTTATTTAAAGAGAGATTGAGTAAACCCTTCAGCTACATTCTAACTGTTCTTCAACTCAGAACATTCATAGACTCATAAAGCACAAATAAGCCTTTCTTTTTCCATGTCTATTAATTTATGAAGAACCCATTGGTGGCCTCTTCACATTATCCTGCTGCATTCTTACCATGAGCAGTCACTAGTAACTATTGGTTTAGATCATTGACCCGTTGGTTTCCTGTTGTCAGAGGATTGTAACGTCAGTTTCATGATCCATATTAATTCAATCTTAAGTGGTATGTGTGTTGGTTTAAGAACGACAGTACCTTCTGTTGGTATGCTGGTCGGCATGTGCGATGGGGCTTGAGTAGAGTGACCCTGAGAAGTCCCTCTGTTCCTTGTGGTAATGTTATCAGTGGACGCAGTGGTCAGTAGATTGAGATTGGTAGTGTTGATGATGTCACAGGTGTTATCCTTTGTCTGCGGACGAAAGACAGGTTAAATGATCAATCTGACAAATCTAAAGTACGGTTAAGTTAATACTTGTCACTATTCTCTTAATGAGTAATGGGTGTCCATTACTAGTTTGTGGCGTAACGTGCAACAAACCAATCAGAGGCTCATCTTCCATTCCCTTTAAAAGCCAGTTGTTCACACCATGGCGGATTCATTATTTACAGTAGCCTATATGGCGGAATTTGCAAGCGGAAAGACTGAACGCTTCTAGCTTATAAACGGATCTGCTTGTGTGCGAGGTCAAAGTGCGTCCCATCTACGGGACAAGCCGGATTCCACCATATCTTTATGTACACAATAATAATCTTTTACACTGTAATCCTTTTATTCTTAATATTTGGCATGTTTGTGTGCTGCTGCGGGTCCCTGTGTGGGTAATACACAGAGTGTAAGCACGCTGTGCACCTGCCTATATAGGTGCACATTACTAATGCGCCCTTTAAATAACAAAAATAAATAAATACTGCGCGATTGACTTTAGATCAGTCTATTTCAGTTGCCTCAAAATAGCAATACACCAACAGGGCGCCTGAACGCACCTCGTTTTCTGACCCACACGGCCATGGGCACACAAATAGTTGCAAATGCATTTGCTTTTTGAACAATGTGGTGCAGGATGTGAAAATGATAACTATGTTGGCCTTGTCGCGCCTGGCACCGCATTGCGGACAATATTTCATTATCTAAAAACTAGGGCTGTCGATTTAACATGTTAAGTTAGTGCAATTAAAAAATAAAAACTGTTATAAAAATGTTTACTCTTCATTTCAATGGTCACTTCGCAACTACAAGAGTATTAGTAGATTGTATTAGACTGTTAGATTTGGGTTAGGTGTTAACAAGGTTAATACGGCATCATGTAGCCTAGTTGCAATGTTCCTTATAGTCAGTAGAATTTCTTTTGGGGAAAAAAAGAATTTCTTTTTATTAACTTTTTCATATAAAATAATGGCATTTTTTTAATAATTAAAAATATACAAATTTTTGAGTTTGACAACAAACATTCCGGAAAACACAGCTATACAGCATAGTTCAAAACAAAATAATAATTAATAATTTATGAACATTGACTCTCAGTCTTATTTACATGTTAAGTTTTCTCAATAGAATTCATAAAAGTATAGAAAACAATTCATATTTCTAATTGGGGCACATTGTAATGCAGTGTTAACATGCCCCAACTGCACAACTGGGGTTTAAACCCTGCTAGTGTCTTCTGCTAGTTAGCGAAGCATTAAAAAACTATGTCAACTGTTAAACAACAGATTGGAGTTTAAAATAATATCAGATTTGTCTAATTTTAAATAAACACAAAAAATAGAGATGAAAAATTAACTTAAGTAA